>NC_066844.1:11577336-11608000 GCF_001640805.2 Lates calcarifer
TCATATCAGATTGGCAATAGAACACTTAAGTCATTATGAATGAATAAATTATTTCCTGCTAATTTGGAGATTAATTAAGTTTTAAATCTCTTCATGATCTTACATCAGGGGCCAAACTCAAAGCAACCTCATAAGAAAAGGCTTAATACAGTTAAACAATTAAATTGTTTTATTCAGCTTTCGGTTAATACAAGTGGGTGGGTTGATGGAGTTGTTAGTGTTTTCACTTTGGATTTGGCAATACATCAGTTTTCTCATTAGAATGTGCCTTTCTCCACCTGTCCTGATTGTGTGATAAAACTCCCTTGCAAGCTACATAAACTCTCAAAAATACAGAAACAAGAAACAATATACAGTGTAGTGAACAGATTGAGAAGATACAGATTGAGTATAAAAATTGACAGAATCATATAAAATAGCAGATCTCTTTTATCTCCTTAATAAATATTTAATTCTCTGTTATTTATTCTTCTCATCTTCTATATTCAAATGGCAGTCTATCATGACCACGCTCAGGCTTTAAAATCTACAGTGTGTGTGTGTGAAATTGATTTCTGCTTTGGCTTTAAATGCATCAAAAACAGCATATATTTCACAGCTTGCCAACAGCTGCTGTGGCGTATGTGCTTACTCACAATGTCAAAACTGTTATATTCCTGACAAATTTTCATGTCCTCTGGCAGCATTCACTTTTTTGACTGTTATGTTCTCCTGAACACATACATGTACCTACACAATGAACTGATGATGAAGCCATGAATCCACATCTGAAATAAATATTCTCAGAGAAGCAGGTCTTGGAATGCGTTGAGGACATACATGGGTTTTCATTCTACTGTATGTCTCTATGTGATGGAGAGCATTCTGAGCAAGAAGTGCAAAGGTTATTTTACTAAATTTAGCTTTGATGCTTCACAACAGCTACTGTATATGCTCCAAAGGTCATTTTATGATCTATAAGGTATCACAGGAAAACAGCGTTCTGTCCTCACACAGATGAATAAAGGTTGACAAAAAAGACTACTAAGAACAAACATTTCTACAAAAACTAGAGGCTCCTCCACAGGGCAGAATCATTGGGGCAGTTTTGGATTAATTGGTTATTTCTCTTGGTTAAGACTGCACTCATTTAAGTACCTGCAGCAATGTGTGATCACACTGTGTTGGCTGAGGCTCAGTGGTTCGATCCCCGACTGTGAAGTGCTTTGAGTGGTCGATCCGACTAGAAAAGCACTATATAAGTACAGTCCATTTACTGACATCACTACGACAAAGTGTGATGGGGCAGGAAGCACAAGCTCTCAGATTTAGGGGCTACAACTTATAGTATTTCATTAATTCCAATTTTTCTCAGTTAACTGATTTAGCCTTTTGTCAAAAATGTCAAAAAGTAATGAAAACATTTCTATCACATTTTACCACAGCCAAAACTTACCTCTGATATCTTGTTTTGTTTTTTTGTTTTTTTTGTTTTCATTATCGTGTTTGGGCTTTTCACCTTTTTACAGGACAGGGAGAGAGGCAGGAAATAGGGAGAGAGAGTAGGAGAAATGACATGCAGCAAAGATCTGATCGGATCGGGAGTTGAACCAGGGTCCAGCCGCTCAGGGCACATAGGCCCACATGGTATGCATAATATAAAGCAGCAAAGGCAACCAAGCCTCACATTTGAAAAGCTGGATCCAGGGGGTTGCTGGTATTTTTATTGAAAGAATCAATTATTTAAATAGATGCTCCAGTCAGTTAATAAGACACACTGTAAATAACACAATAGTTTAGCTAAATTGTATAGCAACTTTATTTGGAAGGTAAGACCAAAAGTGAAATCATCCCAAAATGTAATGAGGAAAGTTGTGTGCATGAACAACTAGTAAGTAAGTTGAATCATTTTACCTTCATTTACTCTTCCAAAAAAGTCAGATTTACCTGAGCATTGATTTACAGCCACTCTGATTGTCTGATCGCTCATGTTTCTTGCCCCACCAGACTTTTTCTGAGTAAGTTCCAGTATCTTGTCAATGATAGGAAGGTGGGCCACGTCACAGGTTTTTTTCACAGGGTCTGGTTTGTTTGGAAAAACAGTGAACCAATCAGAGCTTAGTAGGCAGAGTTAAGAATGGGAACCTCATCTTCCTATATAACTAGCTAGACACAATATTTATGAAATGCAATGCATATGTCAAGTGGCGATTACCGTTCAACACAGCTTGCTATAAAAATTGCTGTAAGTGCCTTTCAGAAATATCAAAACTTAATATTTTTTTGATCATTGTGAAAAATGTTAACAGAATTCTGATTTTCTTGCTGGCTGAACAGCATCTGGATGTAAAATGATTCACATTTGCACCAGCTTGACCAAAAATTTGTGTCATACACTCTACCCCCCTTACTGCAAAGCTACTGCCCAGATCTGAGCTGTGATTGATAAGTTGTAGAAGATGAGTTAAACAGCTCTTGTTACATGTGTGCACCGTTCAAGTCTTGAACTTTCTACTTCCTACCTCCTTTAGTAAACTTGTGCAGTAAAGATGCAAATATCTGCAAATCAAACTGTCTAAGGAATCTTTTGTACTACATTGTTCCTGGCCATAGATCTGCCAGCACACATACAGTCTGACTTTGTTAAAAGCTGCATGACTTTGTGTGAGTTGTGAACTTAAACAGCCAAATAAAGCACAAAATAAACAGAAAACAGCAGCCGTACCAAAGTGGATTAGCTCATAAAGCTGAATGTGGTGGGAACAACAGAAATACTACCCTGAAATCTACTTAAATCTCTGAGTAGCCTTCTTTCACTCACTTCACTGATTACCTGGAATAACAGGGTGACCTCTGTTGCACAACATTATACTGTGAGTGAGTGCATGTGTGTGTGCATGCATGTGTATGCATGAGTGGCTGGGAGGAACAGAGCTCCCCCACTGCCCCTCCAGTCAAGGCCAGGACTGTGTGCTGACAGCGGTCAGCACAAAAAGAACAGCTGACTTGGCTGCTGACTGAATACAGGAGACAGGACTCCCTCTCAGCTGTGTGTGTGCAGAGCAAGTGCTTTACACTAAAATATTTTGACCATATGTGTAGAGAATTCAAACAAATCTTTGTGCCTTTTCCAGTCAGGTGTTAAAAGGCCAAAGTAGGATGGAAAATCCAGAGAGACAAGCTCAAACCCTCTGCCCCGCACTGATAACTATTTATAGCCTTGTACAAATGATGAGTGAGCAAATATGATAATGATGTCATAGGTTACAAAGGCCTTACAGTACTGTACTCAGCACAGGCTTTTGCTGTAGATGCAGCTTTTGCAAGCAAAAGTACATATTGTGAATGCAGTATTTTCAGCAGAAGCAGCAGCATAACTGGTGGCATCTGAACTTGTGCTGGGATCATCAAAATATCTGTTAGAGCTGACTGTAGAGCTAATCATTCATCACCAGAGATGCAATTTCACACTGAGAGGCGGGGAAGCAGGGAGCAAGGGAAACTATCATGAAAATAGCATTGCATGGGTATACAAGTTGGACAATATGAATTTGTTAAACATCATTGTTTATCCCTCTAATATCTCTGGTTACATTGTCCACTGCAGGCAATGTTAAAAATCAATGAGCAAGACAGTTTTATGGCAACACTGGATTTCCTGGTTTTATATCATTTTGTGATGAAGTGCTTTTGTTTTTAAAGGTGACTCCACTGATTTTACACATCATGTTCATCATGAAAAGCACCACTCAGCTTGTGAACACAGTAACTTCTGTAATGTCATCTGTAGCTCTGCAGGGAGTTTCCCAAAGTTTGAAAAAATCTTCATGATGTCGTAGCGATGGCATCAGGGTTTTCTCAACTTAAGAGAAAATCAGTGTTATGAATTGTAGCAGTGGGGTTTGTAAGATGTCACCATTCATGAAGATACAAGGGTCTAATTAAGATTCTGTCCACTTTCCTTATGGGAAAAGTAGGATCCAAAATTTTGAAGTCTGATCCATACTAGACTAAAAGGCAGGACATCTCAGGTTCTGCTGCTTCAATTTTGAACATTTTTTATTCAGTCTACTAGCTATATGGAAGTGCAGTACTGAAGAAGTTTTCACAGTGGACCAAGGTCTTTCAGGTGATCTGGTTTGTTTTGGTTTTACACTGTAATTTTTCAGGCACACAGATGAATTTTGCATAATATACATCCTGTTGTCATCACCTCTGTGTGCTTGATCTTCCTATACCTGACATTGATTGGTTCATAGACAGGCATGTGTTGTCAGTCCAACTCATCTTTTCAGACAATAACTTGTGAACTTTAAATTTTATATGCATTTATTCAACCTGACATTTGATTTTGTCATCAGATCAAATTACAATTAAATATTTTGTCTCCTTTTTATTTTTCTTCTCCTGTTGTAAGATAGGTGAGGACCCTGCATCAACTCTCTGAAATTTCTCCAAAAGTCCAAATCATCTAAAAAATTGTTCACAAACTGCAAACAAAACAAACCATGGTTCAGTTTGATTGGACCAAGATAATTCTTATGGTTGCAACAAATTTTAATACAAGGCACCTTTTACATCTGCAACTATGGTTCGGACCAAACTGTAAAGTCAGAAGGTCCAGACCAAACATGGTAGGTGTGAAAGTGTTGTAAATCACTAGAGTACACCTTTAACATATTTAATTCACTGTAAATCCATTCCCATATGACAATTTAATTTTTTTTTATAGTTTCTCAAATGGGTTTCCAGGAAATCTTCTCTATCAAAGTTATTGCTGTGACAGCAGATTAACAGAAAATAACTGCCATCAATTTTGATAATAGATTAATTGTTAGTAATTCATCAAAAATTCTCTGTTTTTCTTATTTCATCATGAAGTCCCCTTGAATCCTGGGAAATTTCAATCAGTATCTTACACACTAACCAAAAATCAACAGATTAGTCTGTAATGAAAAGAATCCTTAAAGAACCAGTGTGTAACATTTACAGTGATCATTTGGCAGAAATGGAATATGCATGTTTTTATTGGTGTATTATCACTAATACTCATTGTGTTAGAATAAGCCATTTATATGTACATAGAGAGTGGGTCCTTCTCCATGGAGTCTGCCAAGTTGCACTGCCATGTTTCTGAAGTAGCTCAGAATGAATGAACCAAACCAAACAATGGCTCAGCTACAGCTATTACCTACAGTTTTACAAACTGACATAAAATATAACATTTAATTAAATATAGTTATATTAACAAACTTCTTCACTTGATAGACTAGTCCAGACATGTCAAACTCAAGGCCTGCTGGCCAATTCAGGTCCACCACTTAATTTTATGTGGTCTGTGAGAGCTTTCAAAGACTGTGATTATTGTAAAATACAGTGAATGGATCTTGATTTTGTTACCTGTGCAATGAAAGCTTCTAGCCACTGGATGGCAGTGTCTCAATATCAGCCATTTCCTACAGTGTTTTTTTTAGTTCGTGATGGAGTTGGGTTAAAAAAGTAAATAGTCCCAAAAATGCCCAAGGAAAAAAGTTTTTATGCAGAGGGCAGGCAGTTTAATGAGAGATGGGAAAGCAAATGCTTTTTTGTGCTTAATGGAGACAAGCCAGTATGTCTTCTTTGCTACGAGGTAGCAACAGTGCCCAAGGAATGCAATTTACGTCATCACTTAGACACCAAGCACAGAGCTAAGCATGCTAACCTTAGCCACAAAGCAAACAGAAGGTCCAAGAATAAAAATCAGCCTGCTTTCTCAGCAGAAAGTTACAGCAAAAAATGATGCAGCAGTGAAAGGCAGCTTTTTTGTGAAGCTGAGCTTCTCTGGCTTTTTCATGAGCCGATGACAAAAGCACTCACAATACTGATACAGTGTATCTAGCCATGTTTTTAAGAGGCGTGAAAGCAGACTTGTCGGTCAGTGTGGAGCTCTTGGATATGGCCGCCATGCACAGGACGACAAAGAGAGGGACATCTTCAGTGAGGTGGAGTAGTTCGTAAGTAAGAGGAAATTACCCTGCTAGAAGTTGGTGTGGCTTATTATCAATGGCGTGCCTGCCATGTGTGGTGAGAGAAATGGCTTGGTTGGACTGGTGAAGGAGGTGAAAGATGAAATTGAGTTTGACACCCCTGGACTAGTCAATGCCATAGTTGATGCCATTTTGTCACCTGACAACCACCATAGACTCCCCGGCATGCTTGGAAAGGGAGGGGTGAAGGGATGGGTATTCCCTCTGCGATTTGTGTTGTCACCGCTAGATGCCACTAAATCTTACACAGCCTCAAATGCAGCCCTAGTCCCACTATATTGTATGTCAATATCTAGCTCAGATCCAGGACCATAAAATATGCGTCTTGGATATCTCCCATCACTCAGACATTTAAGTAAAACATTAATTTGTATAATTTGTCATTTGACAATACAAACTCACTAGATGGTAAGAAATCTCAACAACAGTAAAGTAACAAACAACATGATTCATTCTGACAGAGAAGGGTTTTTCCATTAAAGTCAATATAAACAATGTCAAATCAAAAATCACCCAGGATGTCTTCCTCACTGCCTGACAGCTCAATAGCAGTCCAGTGCCATATTTGAATTTACATGGTTTGTATTGACTTTAATAGAAAAGATAACTCAGTTTGTAGCTGCCTCACATCATTTTTTTAAGATAGCAGATTTTATTCTTTCCCGTGAGTCTGTATTTTCAAAACTACTCCTCTAAGACATTTTATGAGTAGATAATTTCAGTCCCTGAAAAGTTTGATATTTGGGCGATAACCATGCATGATCCTGATAGTCAGTACATATTCCTGGACCAAGGTGAGGTATTGATATCTACTGGAATTGGGGCTACATCAGAGGTTGTTGTGTTTAATCTGTAAAATGTCAGAAAATACTGGAAAATGGCCATGAAAATTTAATTTGTCCAACAGTCTAAAACCATTAAGATTCAATTGACTGATCTCAGTATAAAACAGAGAAAAGATGCAAATCTTCAACCACTCTAACTCCTGAGCCACAACTTCCCTAAATTAAAGAAACTGGAACCAGAGAGTGTATGAAAATGACTCAGTTTACAGTCTTGGATCAGCGCTAATCAATATTCTGATATAAAATTACACATACCAAAATACATATTTTATCTATATGACCCACACCACCCCTTAGTTTTAAAAATATATTAATATCATATGAATTTACAATGCTCAGAAACAGGCAATATGTTTATCAAAAATTAGCAAGTCACTGCATTTACAGTGGCAAGTGGTGACCTAGAGAGTTTGAGCTTGTTAAAGGCAGTCTGTAGCCTAAAGTTATGGGCAAACCATCTGGCTCAAAACCTTCATAAAGCTCCTTGAATGCATTACAAACTACACTTTTCAAGCTAAAGTATTCCAAATTTGCATGGCTATATATACCCATGGGTTATCAACAAGCCCTAAATGTTTGGTGGGCCTTGATGGAATATTTCTGAATCATTCTGATAGTTGCACTGGACAGCTCTCCAAACCAACTACACAGTTTCAATTGAAAAGCCCTCCACGGTGGTGAGGAAAATAAGTCAAAGTCAACACCATACACACTGACTGTAGATCCCATCATTATTCCCTGGCATTATCTTCAGAAAATTTCTAGGTCACAGAAGACTAATTGTCTATGGTAGAATTCAACTAAGCAGTGGTTCTCTTTCATCATACTCTCCTTCTGCATCAACACACTGCTGCATTCGGGTCTTCTACTGATAAAAGCAGTGCAGTAGCTCTTCTTTGGACAGTTGTCTCAGAACCTTTGTTGTTCTTTTCTTAACCTCTGACATAGATTCAAAACATGTTCCTTTGAGCACAGATTTGATCTTAGGAAAAAGGAAAAAGTCACACAGTGCTAGATCAGGTGAATAGCGAGGGTGATCAAGCACTGTGATTTGTTTTTGGGCCAGAAAGTGCTTTTCCTTTTGATTAGGAATCAGAAGTTTTGGGACAACTTTGACACACTTTCGTCATGTTCAAATTTTCATGCCTTCACAAAACCTTTAATGCCATTCAAACACACGTGTACGTGACATGCAGTGTTCCCCATACAATGTAGGAAAAGGCTGCTGTTTTGTTCCAATTTCACCAAAAATTTCAAGTTAATGCGTTGCTCTAATTTTAAGCTAATAATTTTCGCCTTAGCAAAACCACGTGCACTACAATCAGTAGGTAGCAGTGAACTAAAGACGTCACTTATTTGAAACTTACAGCAATTGTGCCTGAATACCCAACCGTTAATATATAACACTCGGCGTGACTGTGAACCACTTAGTTTTATCCTCATAAGCACAGTCTCGTTATTTAATAGCCATACCTCGTATGCATAAAATTGTTTTCTGACAACGCCGCAACAGACAACTTCCACCCCTTGCAGGGTAAAAACAAAGTCACACCCATTGATCCAGACTTTTACACCGGTTGTCTGATACAGTTTGTGCGATCCTGAATATAATGTTTATGGTGTTAGACTGCACAGTGTGCAGATCGGAATCCATGTTACGCAATGCGCGTGTAAAGCGTGCGTAGCCTGTGTGTGAGCCTGAAATAATCCCTGACAATGTACAAATAACACGGATCATTGAAGAGCGGATCCATGACAAAGTGGCAGAGAAGTGGCCATTTGGTTTGGTTGCGTGGTTTCACCTGACGGGGATGATAAACACAGCCGCTCACCACAGAGATCTCGCCAGTCGCCACACTCTGGTGGCACAAAGGAGGAATATAAACTTTGGCAGCGCCCTGTTCAGCCACACCATGCAGCACAGATTGACATCAAACTTACTTTTCCTGCATGACATTCTCCTCGATGGCTCCCAGGGCGGAGTAGTTCCCCTGCTGGAGTCTGCAGGTGGCCAGGTGCCGCTGGTGCTGATCTTGCAGACAGGCGTTTTCCTTACAAAGATCCGTCACCTGGAGTTCCAGCTCTTCAATTCGGACTCTCTGCTTTTCCAGCAGCCCCTGCTGGGTTTCGATGATCTTGTTAAGCTCCTTTAGATACTCCGTCGCCTTACTGGGGTTCTCTGTCGGGTTCTCCATCTCGTAAAAGCCCCGTTGTCCGTCCATGAAGACAATATCCACACACGCAGGAAAGCAGCCCTCTCACACACACCCTCAGTGGTAGTAGCACTGAGCGCTGTCAAATCCAGAGATGCTCATTCGCTCCGACATTCTGATGTGCCGTATAGTAGTAGCAGCTATGCTGTTAAGTTCCACGGGTTTGTTTCGCTGCTGTATGCCGCCGTCGCCGCGTCCACAAGCTCTGGGCAGCAGCAACCTAACTAACCCCCTGCCAGCTGCTCCGTACATGGGAAAACCGTTTAACTCTTTCAGAGCTTCAGCTCTTCCACTATGCGTTCAGCCACCTTGCTCTAAATTTAGGTGCTCAGGAAAAAGAATATACAGCGAGTTTGTGTATTGTATGTGTCTGCTCCACAGGTATAGACAGGTGCACACACACTTGGACAGCATTTTTCATTCGTGCATGTTTTCATCTCTGGGTTTATTCAGGCAAAACCTACCACTTTTACATCCCTCCACCAGCATGCAAACAGCAAGTCGATTTTACTGTCAGCCTGGAAATAGTCTATTTAATCAAGTAAAACAATAATAATAATAACAATATTAATAATCATCATCATAATATTAATAATAATAATAATAATAAAGCCGCAAACTACATTGATCGCGGCCTCGGAACTTCGCACAAGTCGGTGCTGACGGGACGCCGACCGGCGCAGCCGTGTACATTGCGCTAACGAATAGGGCTTAATTTCCTGCGTGCAGGGCGGGGCGGCGGATATGTATGTATGTATGTTTGATGTATTGCACATGTTGTATCACCTCCTGTATCCGCCATGTAGCCTTAGAAAACTCACCACGCACGCAGTATTTTGCACTGTATCAACTGAGGACCAGGCTATGAATCTTTCACGTAAATTAAACAATGATTGTCACGCAAGACTTACTTCCTGTTGCCAGCAGGTGGCACTATGATTTTAGGCGAAAACTGACTTCAGGCTGAGACTTACTCAACGTGAAGTTTGGGGCACATTGGAAAATGTATCAGTGAGTTGCAGCAACTCCCTGTGTCATGATGAAACATTGAAATTTGCTACCCCTCAAAAGCTTCATAATTGAATATGTCTGCATATAAAACAGTTACCTATTTACACATTCAGCAGAGATGGAACCAATTAGCATTCATTTGTAGTCATGTTTCTGTCCATCTGATAAACGTAAGTCCAGTATTCACTATACCTTTATCTCTGGTTCGGTGTCCACCAAATCCTGAAGGAAATATCTGATTTTTAGCAGCTAAATGCATCACTGTGTACATCAGCTAGTCACTAAGTTTTTCTGTCTGCTATTTGGTGCTGGACAGGTGCAGTAAGTGCATCAGAGCTTTTTCTCTGAAAGCATCTGCCAACTGGAAACAAGGTGTGGAAAGTTCCCCATAGCTTTATGGATTTGAGTTTTGGAATAATTGTGTGATTTTAATTATTAGCAACCCCTTCCATATCACTCATAGTAATCTGGCCCAGTTTTGATATAAAAATATTGATTAGTGCAATGTGTAGGACTTTAATACTGGCTGATATAATCAAGGTTAAAAGCTTAAACTAGGATTTTAAGTGTGCACAGCTGCACTACTGTTTAATGCCACATTAGACTTTATTAAGCCTTCAACCTGCACATTAAACTGGCAGCAGCATCAGAATATTCCTTTAAAAAAAACTCTTCCAGAGGGAGCACAAGTATTACAGCAAGAGAACTTGTTTAAAAATCTGGAATCTATAAAATAATTAAGATGTGAAAATGACTGAACCATTGCCCCTTTCCAGGCATGGAGGGAATGCATGGGGAAAGGTTGTATGTATCAGTGGCTCACTGGGCTAAAATGTGTGCAACATGTTCATAGTGTAACTGCTGTGCCACAGAAACCAAAACAATGGCCTTTATCACATATAAAGCCCTTTCTCCTCCCAGAGGAAGACTGGTTCTACAGCCTACAACTGATTATATGCATATTTAACAGCTGTCTGTGCATTTTTTCCTAACCATTGCTCTGTGTTAATAACCTTCACACCTGACCTTTGGTTGGTAAATTGCTAATTTGAGTGCTGTTGCATACTCTGCACCAATGTTCCCTCTAAGCTGCGCGCCTGCGCAATCGCGCACAGCTCCCGCTTTCTCCGCGCACAGCAAAACTATGTAACGCATAAAATTACAGTGTGCAACAATGTGCACGTCTGATGTTGCTCACAGTGGCCCAAGGAATTCTCAGGGAGTTTGTGTGTATGCTCAGACACATGAAAAATTAGGGGGAACATTGCTCTGCACCAGTGTGGACCATTCAGTCAATCCTCTATGACAGCATTACCATTTAAGAATATTAAAGAGCAGTCATATAATGATAGACCTGCTCTGTTTTACTGGAAGCTACTTACGCTCATTGTAACATTGGACGATCTAGCAGCTTCATCAGAGCAGAGAAAATGTGATTTTCTTTAAAATGTGCAGATGGCCCAGGGTTATTCTGACATATCCCTTACATTGTAATCTACATATTTCATAGGTTACATCATGGGGCATCACAAGCTATCTATAGTCTGTTGAGATAATTCTTGAGACTATCTTTTTCTTTTTCTCTTTCTTTTCTTCTCTGCAAAAGTGTATGTACTAGCAGATATAACCTAGGAATCCTCTGACTCAAAGTGAATAGACACTGCCACTACATCACATACTTTGGATTGTTTTGTCTTAATGGCCAGTGACATTATTGACAGTAGCATAAAAAGAGTAGCCTAACTAAAAGGTCTTTGTTTTTGTTTTTTTCTTTGCACACTGTATTTTCATATAGAAAAACAAAACAACCAGACCACAGAGAGGAGACCACATATGAAGCCCATCATCATCCCTGACAATCGCATGCTTTAGTTGCTGGATGGTTCTTTCACACTGTGATTGCCCTCTAGTGGTTTGCCATGTTCAGGACATATGCAGTGTTTGACAACTCTGAATCCATTTCCTAGTTCAGTGCCTGAGCAGTAAAGGATTTCAAGCAATAAAATGTCATGATAAGGCACAGAATTAATCTAGTCTTGTCTGGTAAATCCAGAACTCTAACAGCTAAAGGGAAGAGGAGGCTTGCTCACATTGTCTACTGACATAATACAGCAGGCTAAATCCTCTCTGCCATCACCTGCCAAACACTTTGATGCATTGCACCACATTTCTGATGAGAAAGTGTGGAATGATAATGTGCATAATTCATGGAAAAGATTCTGTGATCCTTTTCTTCTAGAAATCTTCAAAGCATGGAAGAGAGAAGATGCAGAGTGAATTACAGAAAAGGGAATTTTTTCCTCTTTTTCAGAGGTTATATTTAGACTCTCAATGTATTCTTTTTCCTTGTGATGAAATAGCTCTGTTTTGCAGTAATGCTGTGCAGCCACCATGAAATGCACATATAGGTTTCTGCTGCTGATCCAAGGAGCATTTTCTAATGCTTTAGATTATGTTAAATCTTCAGCTTTATGTGAGAATGCAAGAGTCACCTCACAAAAGGCCAATGTATCAAAGGCTGCTACAGTAACAGTGACAGTAGCAGCGGTAATGCTAGATCCCATATGTCACCCAAGAACGACAAACTGAAATGGCTGAAGTGGTTCATGTCACACTACACTGCAGACACAGATAAAGCAAAACCTGGGCCAAATGCTGAATTAGAGAACATAAGTGGGGAGTATCTGTAATTCTTACTAGCTCACAGCTTGTGTTTCTATTTGAATGCTCTGAGATGCTATCTTTCTTTGTGGTATCAGATGTAGTGATGGCCTTCTTACAAAACCTCAGCAGAGTTTCAGTTTCCATCTCTCGCTAAAACAACAAAGTTGCTGCCAGAAAAAGTGCAGTGTTTTATGTCTCTAATGATGGAGTTCAGAAGTTTTTATGACCTCATAAATTTTTCTGACCTCAAGTGACTAGTTCAAATTTGGTATTCACCAAGATTTTAAAGCTGTTATTTTATCCTCTGCTCCCGAGAAACAGCATGGATTTATGAACCTTAAACTCCTCAAGAAAGATTTGGGAGAATTTATAAGGTTTCAAGCCTATTTACAATTTGTCACAGATGCTGTAGACACATTTATATAAAATCTTGTCTTGGAAAATGCTTCCAGCAAAGTAAAGATAAAAGATATGGACTAATGGACTAATCAACCAACCAAATCAGCTGTCTGTCCATGATGAAAGCCACATTTTCACTGAATGTCATGTCAAAAGTTCCTCAATATCACCACAACAGCCAATCTCATGCATGACTATTAGAAACAGCTGTGGTTATTTATAGCACCAAAGTGTTATTATTTCATCATACCTTTGCCAACAACAGCAGTGAACAGTTCAGTCATTGTCAGTAATGGTTTAGTTTATGCCATTCACAATGAAAGAGTTCATTTAATTGCTTTAATGATGGAACAAAAAACCCCCACCAAAATAAGACTAATTGGAAAAAATCAAAATGAGCACACAAAATCAATTACTTCAATTAGTTAATGAATTCACCTTTAATCTGCATATTGGTGTGTTAACTGCAAAAGACAAAACATACACACTTTAATTTCCACTCTAGAGGGGAAGGGTCCAAGCACCAAGGCGTGCAAAGGCCCTATTGTAATTGTTAATATTATTATTAGGGCCCAAGCATGAAGTGTGCAAAGACCCCATTGTAATTGTAAAGATTATTATTATTATTATATTCTGAATAAATCACTTTTTCGAGGGCCTAAGCATGCTCAAAAATTCACGAAACTGCACACGTTACGCCTGGTGTAAATTTACATATTTAATGGGTCTCACGCATGGGCACAGCAAAATGGCTCTATAGCACCCCCTGGAAATTTTTCAAAACCCCTTATCCATTGGGTTTAGTTTGGCCCAGGTGGACAAAATTTGGCACACGTGTACCATGCCAAGATGTACGAAAAAGTCTCAAACGTACAGGAAGTCGGCCATTTTGATTTTAATGTGAAAATTTTGCTAATTTTTGGCCATTTGGGGACGTTGTATTTGATCAAACTCCTCCTAGAAATTTTATCATATTGACCTCAAACTCGGTCAGGATACTCTTAATTACTCCTACGTTTGTGATCAAAAGTTATTAAAAACTTTATAGAATATCGAGGGGTGTGGCTATGGTGGCCTCTCAAGTTTTAATGTCTTGCCATGAAACAGGAAGTTGTAGCACCACCTACTGGCATCAGGAAATGATAGATTTTGTACTTTGATGTGCTGTTGCTAGCAGGTTGACCCGATTCACTTCAAATTTAGCCAGGAAAGCCTTAAGGCCTTCATTATGACTAACTGTGAAAATTGTTGCGATCTGGTCAAGGTCATGCCTGTGGCACCGTGTCGAATTTCAATGTTTTGCCATGAAAAAAGAAGCTGATGTAACTCATGCATACATTGTCCCAAACTTCACACATTTGATAAGTGCCCTGGCCTGATGACATCTGTATGCCAGTATTCAATTAGAAACATAGTGCCACCCACTGATCAGATTCCCACCCTGAGGACATCTACATGAGTCTTGCTCAAGGGTGTGGCAAAATGGCTCTATAGCGCCCCCGAACTTTTCTAAAACCCTTTGCCATTGGGCTTATTTTGTCCTAGGTGGACGAAATTAGGTACACATATGTAATATGCAGAGATGCGCAAAAAAGTATTTTGATGTCATAGCCTAAAAACCTACAAGAAGTCAGACATTTTTTTACAATATGCAAATTTTGCTCATTTTAAAACATTTACACACGTATTTGAACAAACTCCTCCAAGACATTTTGTCATATCAATCTCAAACTTGGCCAGGATACTTTTAAGACCTTTGTGATTAAAAGTTACTAAAAGATTGTTTTGACCTCATCATGCATGGCCATGGCGGCACCTCAAGTTTCGATCAGTCACCAGAAGCAGGAAGTTGATGTAACTCAAACATACTTTGTCTAATCTGCCCCAAATTTCACAAGTTGGATAAGAGGCCTGTCCTGAACACATCTACTTTCCAGTATACAGATATAATCATATTGAGGTATAGTCACAGCACCACCTTGGCAACAGGAAATTGTGTTTCATCCAAGTGGGTTAAGTCACCTCAAATGTGGTCACACAAGCATTAAGATCATAATGGTGCTTAATTGTGAAGACTGTGAGCCTTTATGGGAAACAGGAAGTTATTGTAACTCCCATATGCACTGTCCAATCTGCCCCAAACTTCACACATTTCATTAATGTCATGTCCTGAATACATCTGCATACCAATATTCAGCCACTGTCTATGATGGAAATGTGCAACTGATGGGCGCAGGGACTTCTGACACATTTGTTCTGTGTCCAGCAGTCATGCAGCTGCAGAACTGCGTTGTACGACCTGCAGGGACCCATTATAATCGCTGGAATCATTATCATTATTATTATTGTTGTTACATACCTTTTTGAGGGTGTAGACATGCTCAAAAACTCATGAAACTTTGCACATGCATCAGACCTGGGGAAAATTGAGACATGATAGGGGTGTCGTTCATTGGCGCTGTAAAATGGCTCCATAGTGCTAACTGTGCTCAGAAACTCATGAATCTTCGCACATGTGCCAGGCTTGGCGAAAATTTTCATTTGATAGGGGTCTCGTGCAGAGGTTTGATAATGGTCCCGGCCTGAACACACTACATGCTAATATTCATATTAAGTTATAGCGCCACCTACTAGCAACAGGATATGTTATCAAAAGATTGTTTTGAGGTCGCAGAGCATGGCTGTGGCGGCACCTCAAATTTCAATGTCTCACCATGAAACAGGAACTTGCGTTTAAGCTGTTGTAACTTAGCCATACTTTGTCCAATCTGCCCCACTTTTCAGAGGTTTGATAATGGTTCCAGCCTGAACACACCATGTCAGTTTTCATATTAAGTTATAGCGCCACCCACTGGCAACAGGAAATGACTTTTTTTACTTTGACCTACTGTTACTAGCAGGTTGACCCCATCCACTTCAAATTTGGTCAGGAAAGCCTTAACACCTTCATGATGCCTCAATGTGAAAATTGTGAGGTTTCCTTGAAGGGCGTGTCTGTAGCAGCATGGCAGATTCGATGCTTCTCAGTGGAGTGGTAACTCAGATATACAATGTCCAATCTGGCCCAGACTTGACATGCTTGATCAGAGTCCCACCTTGAGGACATCTACATGGGTCTTGCTCAAGGGTGTGGCAATATGGCTCTATAACCCCAATGCCTTGACCCATCCCTAAACCTCACAAAACCACTCTTATGAAACTCCTCAAATGTTTTGCAGTTTGAGGGTTTAAGCTGTCTATCAAACATATATAGCAGAAACAACTGCATTATACTATACATTATAATCTTTTGTTTCTGAAAACCGCGCATAATAAACAACTGCTGGTTGTGTTTGTGTTCTTTTAGCTACAAATCCACAACCATTCTCTAACTATATCAGGTTCAGGGATTTCTCACTTTTACTGAGAACACAATATTCTGATGCAAATTTAACTAGATACGTGTCACTAAACACATCATCATTAGGCCTGTTCTTATATCGATCAACTAAACTAGTCATCCACATGTCTTCTGTGGTAAGATCACGTGATGATGCCTTCTGCCACAAAACACTGAATGGCAAACTCATCTTTACTACATTATCACTTGTCGGTACAAACACTACCTTCCTAGAACACTCCTTTAAATGCATATTACTAAGCCTGTACACTGCCTCTTGAGCACTAACATCTCTGTTGTGTAAAGAAACACCACCTAGATTTTTCAATGCCTCTTTTGCATTAACATTTCCTTCTTTCGAAGCTTCTCTCTGGGCATTTCCCAATTCCTATTTCCCTTTCTGCTTCAGAAATATGATATTGTATAAACTACACAGGCATATGCATCTACAACATACTGGATGTCTAAATTAGCATTCCAGCATTTCAACAATGGTTTACTATACTGATTTATCCACACCTCATTTACCTGCCTTTTCAAAACTTCATATGTATTCCTACCACCACCACAATGTTTATACACAGCCTCAAACACTGCTTGATATATTCCTACACTTTCGAACAAATGTTCCACACTAGCAAAACTACAGTTTTCTTCTGAAAACGCCTCTTTAATTTTTGTCAAAATTTGTAATGTCTTTTATATGTCAATTTACCCTTCCATACTGGAATGGGGCAACAAATTGTTTGTCTGTACAATATTGGCTGGAACACACGTCACCAGTCCATGCATGCCATTTTGCCCACCTTTAGGTAACGCCAACATTTTCATGAAAGACATATGTAATGTAATGTGATCAAATGCTGCTCTAAACCATTCAAACATGCCAATTCTGCCGGAATAGGAGGAACTGTCAAATTATTCCCTGCAAACTCTGGTGGCATCTCACCTTTACTAATCTTACGATGACACAAATAACAAATCCACAGCTGACCTCTAGCTGTATCCAGCCACTGACAAATCAAACTGCTATTTTTTCTGCTTTATTCTGCTTTTTCAATTTATTATCTGCTAAAACATGCTTCTTATACTCAGAATTTCCATGATACTTCCTTGTACTCATGACTTTTACATTCTGCCTGTGCAACTCATCAATCTGATATTTCCTTTTGCTCATTTCCTTCACATTTTCCCTATGCAGCACATTTTCTTTATATTTCATTTTACTAATTTCCTTTTTCTTTTCCTCATGAAAAACATTTTCTTTATATCGCCTTTTGCTAATTTCCCTACCTTTCAATTGTATGTACTTATTCTTTGGAGGAACCTTTTCTTTTTCAAAAACTTTGAATAACTATAATTACTATTTGAACTACATCTATTTTCACTTCTCCTTGCCTTGCTCTTACACACATCATTCAATATTACTACAATCCTTGTCCACTACACAAGTATCTACACCTACAACACTACTTTTACTCTGCTGTATAACATTGTATCCTTTAGAAGTAAACACCTTGACTTTGCAGTAACCATAACATGTCTGTGTTTGATGCTGTTGAACACAAACAACAGTCTCATAATGGTTACCACTGCAGTTTACAAAATACACTCCCTGATTTGACAACTGACTGTTCTTACAACTATATTCAAGAAAGCGATCATTAAAATACGTAACTATATTTACACCTAAACAATCTGCTGCTGCTTGAATCTCCATTTCTGTAGCCCAACTGCCAACATAGTGCATCCTTGAAATGCTGAGGTATTCTGACACTGAGGAATCCTCACTTCTCAAAATACTCTCATATGCCACAGGACAGCTTTCTAACTGCTTGACAACAGCAAGTCTAATTTTCCTATGATTCTTCTGAGTGCCACTACAACTGAGCAATGCTGCAGATGAACAGAATTAAGAATACGCTGTTTGAAGGACAAAACAATAATGATGTATGTTAAAGGTCACCATATGAAATAGTTGTTAGTGTGCACTACATGCATTGTATATCATGTGTGGAATAAGCATATGTATGTGTGAAGGAAAACATAATTTAATTTAATCTTAATTTAAAAATATTACAAGGGAGAGTTAAGAAATAATGGTGTGAAATATAGAGAAACTGTGTTCAGAAAAAGAAGGGCATGCCCAGGCGTGGAAAACCATAGCCCTGAGAGGTATATAAGAGGGACACAAAATATTGTTCTTCAGAACCCTTCTTGTGTAACGTAACTGCACTGAGAACTGTTCTTGGGTCTTTTTTTTTGCCAGCAATAAACACTCTGCTGCCTTGAACTCTGACTCTTCCTGATGATTTCTGAAGACCTATAAGTAATTTTTGGCAATGAACAAGGCTAAAGACTTAAAGCTTGGCCCCTGTAAAATGGGACCTTGGTTTCAAGTCACAACAACAGCCTGACTGACTGCCCTAAAGAAACAGTAGCCATTACCTTGTAGACCACAGACCACCATCTTGCAGTGGTCTGTTGGAGCAGTGGATCCTCAGAGAGAGACAGGAAGAGACTGAATAAGTTGGTCAGACGGGCCGGCTCTGTCCTGGACTGCTCTCTGGATTCCATTGAGGAGGTGGGTGAGAGGAGGATATTGGCCAAGCTGACGTCTATCATGGACAACCCCTCCCACCCCCTGCATGAGACTCTGGGAGACCTGAGCAGCTCCTACAGCAACAGACTGCTGCATCCACGGTGCAAGAAGGCGCGCTACCGCAGGTCATTCATTCCAACAGCCATCAGACTGTACAACACCAGACTGACCCAACAATAAACAATAAACCTGCACTCTGGACTCCACTTTCTGGTCACTTTATTTTTGCACATCTTCATCTACCTCATTGATTATCACCATTTTTGCCTATAACTGCACATTTCACAACTGCACATCTTCTATTTATTACAGATACTTTTTTTTCCAATGCTGACTGCTGCACTTTAACTTTAACTTTGTTACTTTACTATGTTAATTTGTACTTCTGTGCTTTTCTTATATTTTTTATTTTTATTTTTATTCTTTCTATCTTGGTCACCCTTGTTTCTTGCTCCTGTAACATGTGAATTTCCCACAAGTGGGATAAATAAAGTCTATCTTACCTACAATTTTCTCTGTCCTACATGGAGCCTTTCATATACCAACTGTAGAAGATGCAACATCAACTCTCTCTGACGCTATATTCAACTGTTTGCACAGAGCCTGTGCAACCTCTTCAGAAAGACTGCAGCTTAGCCACTCTCTGAGTGATCACTACTACACGATCTCTGAGTCTCCAAGAACACTTAAAAGGAAAGCGTCTTCAGTAGAGGAAAAGCTAAGTGCAGTTCGCAAAAAGCTGAAGTTCAAAAGGCAGCAGACAAGGAAACTGAAGGTGAAAGTTGAATGTGGCACTCTTCTTGATGGCCTTGATGATGTTCCAAGAGAGATCTTTCAGGAAATACAAGAGAAGAGTAAGTCAGTGTTTTCTAAAAACTTGAAGCAATTTGCCACTACACAGCACTTCTACTGTCCCAAGACCTATGACTATGTTCGAGAGAAGCTTCACTTGGCTTTGCCTCATCCTCAGACAATATGAAAATGGTAAAGTAGCATCTCTGCAGATCCTGGATTTACTGTTGCTTCATTCACTTCTTTAAAAAGTCATGTTGCTGAGCAGAAGAAAGCAGGAAAAGACACAGTTTGCTCATTAATGATGGATGAAATGTACATTCATAAGAAAACTGGTGGAGACCAAATTCATGCCTGTGTGGACATTGGCGCTGGCGAGATAGAAAATGTTATGGCAACACAAGCATTGGTCCTCATGGTTGTTGCAATCAATTAATCTTGGAAGATCGCCATTGCTTACTTTCTTATCAACAGCATGACAGGAGCAGAGAGCGAGCCTCATGCTGCCCTATTAGGCTTCATGAAGTTCAGGTTGTCTCCTTGACATGTGATGGACCGTCCCAAAACTTCCCAGTGATCAAGGAGCTTGGTGCCAAACTGGACATCACTGACATCTTTTTTTCTCCATCCTGAGGCGAACACACAAAAAGTCCTCTTGGATCCATGTCACATGCTTAAACTTCTTAGGAATGTGTTCTCATCTGTTGAGGTTCTGGTGAGAGAAGATGGCCAGGAAATAAGGTGACAGTACATTGATGAGCTCCACAAGCTTCAGCAGAGGGAGGGCTTGAGTCTTGGCAACAAATTAAAAATTACACACATTCAGTGGCAAAATCAGAAAATAAAAGTCCATCTTGCAGCCCAGCTCTTTAGCACCAGTGTGGCTGATGCCCTTGAGTATTGTGAGCAAGAGCTTAAGTATCCTCAGTTCAGTGGATGTGCAGCCACAGTTCACTCCCTGCGCACAATTGATGCGGCCTTTGACTTCGTAATCAGGCCGCAACCCACTTGGAAAAGGACACAAAGCACCCATCAAGCTAGCAACTAAACACTGTGCTAAAAGTATTTTAGAACAGAGTCACTTCTCAGTGGGCTCAAAGTTAAAGAAAGAGACAACAGACTTGTACATGTGCATTTCACACAGAAAAAGACACATGCTTTTATTGCATGTTGCAGAAGTGTGATTGGCATCTATGAAGACCTGGTAGGGCAACCAGCCGCTCCATGCCGATACCTACTGACCTACAAGCTCAGTCAGGAGCTGTTCTTCTCTGCAGTCGCGTGGAGGTTATAACAACCACCCCAATGTAAGCCAGTTCAGAGGGGCATACAAGCACCTCCTTATAAGGCACCAGGTGCAGAGGGGCACAGGAAAATGTCTCCTTCTTGACAACACAATTATCCTTGACACCTGTGACTGTGAACATCTCACGCAGGGTTGGTGTGGAAGTGCTTGTGCCTGAGGATGACACCCTCTCTCACCTTCCAGACGCTTCCAGACAGATAACACTGTAAATGTTACTTAGAGCCTGCATGAACGGGGCTACCTTTCATGGTCCACTGTCAAGCAAGTACATGTGTTGTCTCAGATAAACTTGTGTACATAAGTGGGGCCTAAGAACATACTGAGGAAGCACTTATATAGAGACAACCCTAGTTGGAATCTGCATGAACGCGGCCCAACTGTCCAGGAAAGTCTCTTAAAAATCATTCTTTGATTCTTTGATGCTACTAAACATGCCATAGTTATTCTATATAACCATAGAGCCTTTACATTTGGAGACTTGCATTGACTCTTCAAATCTGCATAAACAGGGCACCAATCAAAAGGTTAACATTTATTGTTAGAGTGATTTTATATTACATATTCTTAACTTATTATTGAGCGTGTTATGGTAATTCTGTTATTTAGTGTTATTGATTAAGTTCTAGTTAATCTGAATTGAACCAAAAAAAGGCTCTGAAACCATTTTTAATTCTAGTAGTTATTTTTTTGTTCTTATTGCTGTCTTCATTATAGCAGGGTTACTGTTACATTAATATTGCAATGGGACAGTTTGTTACAAAAATGCATTTGTCTGTGGTATGTGTTAATATATCCTCCTGAGACCCAGCCTATTCATTTATGTCCTCTGTAGTGGACATTAGTTTTTGGTGTGTATCTTTTGATTAATTTGAGCTACCCTACTAAGTGCTCAATAGAGGACATCCTGGCCTTTCCAATGATATCTCATGTGTTTGGGTGGGATGAGGGGAACTTTAGTTTCACGCTGAGACAAAATGGAGACTCCAGCAAAACACACACAAGACAAAAGGTAAGTCAAATATTGTTATGATATTGATTTTTTACCCATGGTGATCATATGTTTTCTTGTTTATGAACATTATAGGAATTATAAATTGGAGTCAGAGTTCAGTTTAACTTTTTGTTAGGAAAAATAATAGCCCTTTTTTGAATGTCAACTATAATGGACATTAGGACGATTTGATGGTATTAGCTAATTGCTAACTAGCTTGCTAGTTCTTTGTTTACATTCAAAGTTCTGCCCCACAACACATTTCTTTGTGGGGTACTAAACAAGTTGAATGTATTTTGTATTTTGATTGTAAAAAATAATTAATGTAATAAATAAATTGTTGCTTGTAACTATGTTTCATTCAACCTCTTTCATTTTTACACTAATGTAGGAGGCAGAACCAAGGCAGAGAGAATTTTGTACCGTATAATTGAGGGAGATTCAGATCTGGAATTATCAGATGAGGAAAATGCAAAGAATGAAGTTGCTCCTGCTGGTGTAGAGAGGGAAGGCTCAGAAGAGGAGGCAGGAGGTTCATCAGATGAGCTGACAGACACAGATGAGCAGGAAAACTGTCATCCACTGATATATCAATATTAGATATATATCAATCGATAGATAAATAGATAGATAAGATACTGTGTTTATTATCTTATTGATTGATTGTGTTTTTTTCCCCGTTATAGATTCAAACCTGTGTTACCCAGGCCTGACTGTAAAGAGGACCCCACTACTTGTAGTCCTATTCAGTACTTTTCACAGTACATTGATAACAAAGTGTTTGAAGACTTGGCAACATTCACAAATTAGAGAGAGCTACAGACGAGGGGCATCTCTCTTAACACTACCGCTGAAGAAATGAGGATCTTCTTTGGCATTTCAATCCATATGGCCTGCCTTGGCTTTTCCAGAATTAAAATGTTTTGGGCCAGCAAAACCAAAGTGCCAATAATAAGCCAGAAAATGACAAGGAACAGGTTCTTCAAGTTGAGAAACTCACTGAAGATTGTTAATGACCTTGATGTGACAGAGGAAACAAAGAAGAAAGACATTCTTCTGGACAGAGTAAGGCAAGGCTGCCTTAGCCTTCCGAAGCCAGGAAAAGTCTGCATCGATGAGCAAATGATCCCTTTTAGGGGCCGCTGTCCATCAGGCAGTTTGTTCCAGGCAAGCCGTACCCTACAGGCTTAAAAGTATTTGTACTTGCTTCTCCAGAAGGTCTGATGCTGGACTTTGAAGGAAAGGATACATTTGCTGGTCAAAGGATGGGAATTGGGGCAGCAGCAGTCCTACACATGGTTGAAACTGTTCCCCCAGGAAGTCACCTGTATTTTGACCACTACTTCATATCAATTAAACTCTTGGATGAATTGCTGGCCAAGGACCTTCCAGCAACTGGTACCATAACAAAAAAACATGTCCCAAAGCTGTGTTGGTTACCTGATGACAAACAACTGAAAAGAGAAGGAAGAGGAGTGTCAGTGATATTAGTCAGGAAAACTCCTGAGTTGGTGATCACAAAATGGCATGACAATGAGCCAGTGTTGATGGCTTCTACTGCACATGGAAAAGATCCTGAAGATGTCTTCTCGCTGCCAGGAGAGGCTTTATATTGTTATTGATCAGTTCTAAGATGTTTTGCTTTATTTTTTCCCACTGTAGTTAGGGCGGCATGGTGGTGCAGTAGTTTGCATTGGTTTTTCTGTGTGGAGTTTATGTGTTTTCCCTGTTCCTGTGTGGGTTTTCTCTGGGTTCTCCAGCTTCCTCCCACAGTCCAAACACATGCAGGTTAATTGGTGACTTTAAATTGCCCGTGGGTGTAAATATGAGTGTGAATGGTTGTTTGTCTATATGTGTTGACCCTATAATAGACTGGTGACCTGTCCAGGGTGTACGCCCCTCACCTAGTGTCAGCCGGGATAGGCTCCAGAGAATAGATGGATGTTTACGTGCTGTGTTTTGCATGTTAATGTGGTTTGCTGTGTGAGCTTCTGCTTAAATGTTGTGTAGATTTATGTATGTGTTTGCTTTATGTATGTATGTATTTATGATATAGATTTGATTATTTTATTTATATTTGGTATATGTAATGCTATGTGTTGTGCAATGTTTACTGTGTGTGTATGTTTGGTGTTATTTTACTCGATGTGGTGTATTATTTTTTACCTTTTTTGTGTGTTCCCACTCTCTCTGTTCATTGAGAAAGTAATCATATAACAAAAGAGCTAGAAGTGTGTATATACCATACACAATATAGAAAAGCCTTTCTCATGTAGGAGTTTAATACTGAAGGTTAATACTCAGTAGTCCTCATCTACAAGTATACATTCATGCTGCTCTTCTGACAACTGGCATATGATTTGTTGTGATCCAACATGGCTTAGGTGTTTCTCTTTTATTGTAGGTATCCACCCTGTGAAATCTGAGTGACCGGCACAAAGACAAGGAAGACCTCATGGAACAGCATATTTGATGCCATTTATCTAGCTGTAGAGAAAGGGGACTGCATGGACAACAGTTCTCAAATGGGCTTTTATTATGCCAGAATACCTCTTCAGTTCAGCTTTGTCTGACAAATTGACACACTAACTGGTTCATTTTATTGCCTTTGACTTCATTCATGCTGTTCTTAGATAGGTGGTATGGTAACATTTTAAAAGAGATTAGAAAAAATAATATTTACAAGTGAGAGTATTTCCCTAGTGTATTTTAATATTACTACGGAACACTCTTTTTTTGTCAAATTGACCTTGTGCCTTAAAATGAGTCTAATAGGACACTCAAGTGTTTTCAGTGTACACAAGAGACACATAGGGCACTACACAAACTGTTATATCTGTCAGCAGATGCCTTATTGTCTATGCTCAAAGTCAGTAACATTTAATTACATTTTATTATATATGCTGTTGATTAACGTTAGTTTAGAAATAAACTTGTATTTAATAATGGATTCTGACAAAACCTCCATCAATGTGCCCTTGTATGTGTACAATATTGTACCATGTTGCAATTTTTAAAAAATCATATCATAAAAACCATCAGCAAATCTAGGGCAGGAGTTTTGTAAGTACTTTTACTGCACATTTAAAACAATTAATTTTAACATTGTTATTATCAATCAGCACCAGAATGGACCAGATGTAAAAATTAAAAAAAGTAATAAATCAAAGACATAAACTTTGTTGTGGATCAAGGTAAAGGTAAATTCTGCTGTCACATGGTAAGTTTGCATAATGAGACGAGGTACTTCAATCCTCAATGCAGCACAATTTTAGTAGCAAATATAAGTTACAGTAGACATGGTGAGCAGGAGAAACCAAAACAAAGTAACACATCATGTAGCTAACAACAGTCTTTACGTTCTGAGTGATGTCCATAGCCTGCCAAAAGCTGACAATAAAAGTGAGCATAGTGCAACAATTTGTTGGTTGGCTGTAATGCATATTTGAGAAACCTATTGCAGCATTCCATAAGATAAGATAAGATAAGATAAGATAAGATAAGATAAGATAAGATAAGATAAGATAAGATAATCTTTATTAGTTCCCCTGTGGGAAATTTGACATTGTTGCTGCAGCATCAGGGATTGTAAAAAGACAAGATATAAGCAAAAAAATATATAAAAAAATATAAACATAAGAACAGTATAAACAGAACAATGTAATAAAAAATATGAACCAAGGTGGTGCAGAACCTAGTGAAATGGTCCATGTGAGTATGTGGTGTACTAGGAGCAGTGCTGGTTGTAGAGTATGACAGCAGCAGCAGCAGCAGCAGCAGCAGGAAGGAAGGACCTACAATACCTCTCCTTCATACACTTTGGGTGAAGCAGCCTGTTGCTGAAGGAGCTGCTCAGTGCTGTCAGACTGTCCTGCATAGGATGGAGCTAGTAGTCCACTGGGTCGAGGGGGCATCCCAGGACAGAGCTGGTCTTCTTGATCAGCTTGTCTAGTCTCTTCCTGTCCACTGTTGAGATGCTGCTGCCCCAGCAGACCACTCCATAAGTCCTGAGGAGTGCCCCCTGCAATCCAAAGGACCTGAGTCTCCTCAGCAGATAGAGTCTGCTCTGAGCCTTCTTATAAAGTACAGTGGTGTTGTCTGTCCAGTCCAGTCTATTGTTCAGCTGAACACCCAGGTACTTATAAGCTGTCACCATCTCATCTGGAGGCAGTTCTGCAGGCACCAGTCCACAAAGTCCTGCATCAGTTCTCTATACTCCCTGTCATAAGTACTTTAAGTCAGGTGTAAGAGGTCCAGGGGCCAGTATTCATCACAATTCCTTGTGTGTGAGAAAATGAGTTGATGTCATTCTAACACTCTCTTGGTTTACTTAGATCACTATTAAGGGGACAAAATGGCAACCTGACAGAGTGTTTGAAAGTATATGTGCAGTAACAAGTAAAAGTAACAACCTCCCACAACATAAATAATGCTCTTGAAGCAGCACACTGATGTTAACAATAATAAATAAGAACCGTGAAGCAGATGAACTGAGAACTCTAAATGTAAAAACTATGTACAATTTGTTAAAGCTACATGGGGGCAAAGAGTGTCAAAGACCATGGGGTGGTAGACTGGGATGGTAAGGGAGGAAGAGTGGGATTAGGACAGGGTGTGTGGAGCGAGGAAGAGCTCTTAAGACTGAACAGTGTTATGGCCCCAAGTGTTAAAAAAACAAACAATATTAATAAAAATAGTTGTAAACAACAAATCTATGTTATTTATTTATTTATTTTTACATTAAATAGCAATAGAAAACAAACTCAAACTTACTTTGGTGGCATTGAAGCCATGATCAGTCCACAGTGATATTATTTATTCTGAAAGAGATAGAGAAATCATTCCAACAAATGTTTTGATGATCTTCATTAACAATGAAATAAACAAGACCTGCATAAGTAGCCAATAAACATCATTAATGTTAACTTAGATAAGATCAAACCATGCATTCATCTACACTTCTGGCAGAATACTTATAATTAACTTAAATTACCTCATTTCTATCTACTGATCTGCTGACTTGTAAATGGATAGCATATAGAGACACCAACAATTAACTGTAATAACGTTATCATTTTGCAACCATAATTTAACGACAATGACAACTTTCTGTGTAAGTTAGATACCTACATTAGCTAACGTAACCTTATATTTGCTGAACCGATTTCAAAACACTGTTATTATATGTTTTACCTTGTAAGGTACATGATTTTACCCTTACGAAGTGCTTTCTCATAGTTAGCTTACACCCATTCTTACATGTTTAAATTAGCTTAAAGTTAGCTCAACATGGTAATTTCAGCATTACAATTCAACTTCCATAATTACAAGGTTACTCATCACAAATCTATGTATGTACATGTAACACTGTCAAATCTGAACATGTGTGCAATTAGCTACTGTATTGGAAATTCTCGTATGATTCATGATAATTGTGATTTATTAATAATCTTGACCATTTGTGTTGTATTTGTACAATTTTGCCTTATGAAATATTATGTTTAATACTTTTCCACATGTCAGTAAACTGACAGGGCACCTCGCCCCATCAAGGACAAGGGTTGGTACAGGGCTGCATAGCTGTGTAATCTCTGACATTTTTCTCTCAGGGCTACACTGTTGTGTAGTCTCCAGAAGATGTTTTCCTTTTCATCTCCAGACATAACCTTGTTTCTTTTGCATTTAACCTATAATCTATTGTACTCTGTACTCATTGTGCGTCTCATGCTTGAGGAGTGCAGTGAGAATGCAGAATTAAACCTACAGAAAGACAACCATTGACTCTGTGCTTTATTCAACAGAAGATTCCCATAACAATTCTAGAAGAATATTTTAAGCGTTAACTATAAAATTTACCTCGAATTACGGACGCTAGCCGTGTTAGCATCCTCAAGTAGCGCTTGAAGAGCTGGAGCAGTCGGATTGCTGCATATATAGGTGGATGTGAATAGAGTCCCCAGCCCCACCCTCTCACCCAAATATGGTCTCGTCTGGGAGAGGTCACAAACCAATGGATGACGTCATGGAGGCTACGTCCATCAAGTCTATGGTTTTAACTTTGCCATGGTGGCTGTAAGCTAGCACTATCAGAGCTAATATTTCGCTGAGTACATTAACCAATCAAAAAGTTAACAGTCTCTAAAGTTCGTTATTAAGTTTGATAAACGGGAGAAAATGTCTGATTCATTGTGGATATTGCACATAATAAATATTACTGATTTCCTACATTTGAGTTCCAGAGTAGTTTTTTTCACCTGTCAATCTTCTGACAAAATGACCACAATGAGTACAATGAGCCACACACACTACACTCCTCTTGCTTAAACTATTTTTGCTAGCAAACACCACAGATATGGAGTGCTGTATGCATGTTTTTGAGAAGGACAGTCATGGAACTCCTTTTACAGACACAGGATAGAAGAAATGTATTAATTCTGTGTTTCTGTGTAAAGACCTTGGTGCCAGAGAGAGTACTATGGCAGAAGAGCCAGTGCAGAGATTTAATCTGAAGACCAAGGTTTGCTGCTGTCATGCTAGTTGTTGTGTTATGTGGATGGCTTTGACTTGCCAAGAGACTGAATATGGAAATTAGCTTTGGCTACATGTTCATTAATTGTCCCTTTATAAATAAGTTAATTTTAAACTTCAAATTTCAGGAATTCCCTGCTGCGATTCCAGCTAACAGTGGCTATCACAGAGACTGCTACAGCCACTTTACCAACATAATATAAAACCAGCCCAGAGAAGAAGTGAAAAGGCACCTTTATTTCAAAAAGAGGCTGAAAAAGAGGGTAGGTGTCAAATGAGAAAAGAATAATCAATGTGAATCTTCAACTTCAGCTGTGAATCTGTGGAGAAAAAGAAATTAGCATCAAGGCACAATAACATTATGCACATTACATTTGAGAATCAAACTTTGCCTTTGAGTCTTATGGCATAAGCTTATTATTACATTCTTCTCAGAAATATGTGAAAAAATTAAAATATGATAACAACTTTCTTGCTGGATGCTAGCCCCATTACAACATGAATGAGGTTCCTTGAATTTGAGTTACAATGCCTGATCCCGTGTGAATAATCCCTAAGGTTCTTAAAATAACAATAAAATGTGGTGCCCACTAACTTTACATCTGTTATGATGTAATGGAAGTGAGGCCTGTGTTGTCATCTGCTTCTTGTTTTTTAGTGCTAGGGGTAGAAAGAGAAACAGAAGATGGTGAGGGAACTGCCAGCAAAGACACGGGGCTCTGAGGTCACACACTGGTGACCTCTGCACATCCAAGAAGGCACCACACCTGTTGCCAATGCATAATTTGCAAACGCGAAAAACACAAACATGAATCATACGCTCGGAAAAGATTAAAGAAAATTGATTCAGTGTGAAACACTCACAGCTGGGAAATTGCTTCTTGCAGCTGAAAAAAGAAGAGATTAGAGTCTGCTTCTGCACATTCGGGACAGGGATTTAGTGGCCACTGAAGCAAGATACCACTTCACCTGTTTCAGATGTGCAAGACTTATGAGTGCTAACAAACAAAATCTGATTAAGAAAAACATAAGCTTTAAGATTTATGTTAGGCCAGTGACTGCAGACAGTGGCCAGGTACTGGCCAAATGCTGCGACCGCCTCATCAACTGTCCTGCTGGCCATCAATTTGTTGCTGGGGGCCATCATGCACACGTCAGGGATCCGAGAAAGAGCAGCATGCACCACCTCAGTCCTCAGCTGGTCAGCACAGGCCCCCGAAGTCGATATGAAACCAAAGAAAAGCGACCCACGTCATGATCTGATCTGTGATGGAGTGCAGATGAGAGGCCCCCTACAAGAACAACAAACTGGAACAAAAGAAAGGATATTTTTAGAATTATATATATATATATATATATATATATGTGTGTGTGTGTGTGTACTATCATTCTTCAGCAATTCTGTAGTTAAGAAATTTTAAATACCTTCTTGTCTGGACACTCAGCAGGAATGACCATGTACCATGTATGTAGAAATTGGCACTTTGTGGCACCAACCAGTATCACAGCCTACTGATGAAAAATAAAAACACAACATCTTAAAACTACTTGAACCTTTGCTACTGAGAAATGATGTAACCTCAACAAATCAACACTTTACTGCTACAAAAACTAGCCAAAGTGAAGTAAACAGCTTAACACAATCATGCAACATGGATATGCATCACATACAGAAACAATGAATGAAAAAATGCTAGTTACTTACATGCACCAGCCTCAGCCTTACTTGGCATCTACAGGATGACACTTTTATCAATACACGAGTGTGTGAAAATACTGTTACTACATATACTGATATCTTGATTATGCAGCTGCTAGAATATTATTTTCACAACCACTTATACACCTTTAACTGCACTAAAACACCCAAATTAAAACAAGAATGCACACTTACAATTGATTTCATTTTTAAATAATGCCATTTATATC